>NC_060223.1:510021-537621 GCF_907164935.1 Osmia bicornis bicornis | reverse complement strand
GCCCCCACAGGCGGACGGAGAGGGGCCCCCGATTGAGAACGGGGTCCCCACCCGCCCGCCCCCGGGTCCAACCGGGGTCCGGGCTCATTTCGTCCGGGGCGGGAGGGTACACCGCGACCCCTCCCGCCGCCACAAGAAACATCCCCCGTAAAATATCCCCAGGAGGCGGGAGAGAACGCGGGCTCTCCCGCTACAGTACCCCGTCCCGCATTCGTCGCGGCGGGGGGGTAAATAGCGAAAGCCGCCATCGCCCCCCCCCCCCCCCCCACCCCTTATGGCGGCGGATCTCTGCGACGTCGTCGCGTTCCACGTCCGCGACCTCTGCGAGCGGGATCGTGCCTTTCACGATCCCGCTCGGACCTCTCCTTGAGGGCCATGACCTCCTCGCAGAAGGTGGTCACGGCCCTCCATTCTGTCTGGCCGGCAAGCATCTGTCTCAGGACGCCTGCCGGCGAGAGAGCCTCCCCTGTTTCTGCCGTCAGGGCGTGGCGGGCCACCGCAAACACCGGTCACTCCGCCAGCGTGTGCTGTGCGGCGTCCCGCGCCATCCCGCAGAGCCACCAGTGGGGGGTCCATTCCCTGTTCCTCCGGCATAGGAACTCCCCGAACACCGCGTGTCCGGAGAGCACCTGCGTGACCCGGAACGACAGGGCGTCGTGGCCGCGGTCCCGCCACTCCGCTATCATCGGCAGGACCGCCCCGACGGCGCGGGTTCCGGCGTCAGCCCCCTCTGCTAGGGATCTCTGCCACCTTTCCGCCGCGACCAGTCGGGCCTGGGTCCGGTGTTCCTCGACCGTCGGCTCGGCGGGTCCTCCCCGGCCTGGCGGAGCGCTCGCGAATACCAGTATGTACTGGATTCGATCTCCGCCTGGTACCGCAGTGGGATGAGACCAGCCAGGACCATCTCCCCATCGTAGGAGATCGTGCAGTAGCCCCGCACGATCCTGATGGCCAGCTGGCGCTCCACCCGCCGCAGCAGAGTGCAGCTGTGCCTGCTGACCGGCAGATCGCCGGCCCATATCGGAGCCCGTATAGGGCTATGGACCGGACGATTTCCACGTATAGGCGGCGAACCCTCACTCCCGGCCCCCCGATGTTGGGCAACAGGCGGCCAAGATTGGTCGCCACCTATTCCAATCGGGGAGCCAGGCGGTCGAAGTGAACATCGAACCGCCAGTGGCTGTTGAGATACAGACCGAGGTATCGAAGACCCCGGCCGATCACGATCCGGCACCCGTCGACCTCGAGCCAGAGCTGGGCCGGAGGGGCTACCCCACGCCGAGGCTCGAAGAACCACATGGCCTCGGTCTTGTGAGGAGCCAGAACCAGACCCAGCGCCCGGATCGCTCTTCGCACGATGGCGACCCCTACCTCGGCACGGCGGCAGGTCCTCAACCAGTCCCGCCCGGTAGCCAGCAGGTAGTAGTCATCTGCGAATACGGTGGTCCCCACCCCGGGCGGGAGTATCACCCGCAGCGCCGCGTTGTACCCCACGTTCCATAAGGGGGGGCCCAGTTTGGAACCCTGGGGCACTCCGCAGCCGACCTCCCTCCAGTGCAGCGTACCGTCCCGCCCCGTGTACAGTACCCACCTGCCATCCAGGAAGGCCCCGATGATCCTCTGCAGAAACGGGGGGACGTTTTGGTGAACCTGCGTCCCCGTATCGTCCCATGGGGCAGGGTGTTGAACGCGTTTGTAACGTCCAAGGAAACGCCCAGCGCCACCCCACCCCGGGACGTGGCCGACTCGGCGAGGGTGCGCATCCGCTGGATAGCGTCGATGGTGCTGCGACCCTCGCGAAACCCGAACTGGATGTCGGCCAGATCGGGGCCAACGCTCGACAGGTGGTGAACGAGGCGGTTTGCGATGACACGCTCGAAGAGCTTTCCCACCTCGCCCAACAGCACAATGGGCCGGTACGCAGAGGGAGACTCTGCGGGCCGTTCGTCCTTTCGGAGGAGGACCAGCCGCCCCTCCTTCCAAATCGAAGTGAACACCCCCTGCTCCAAAGCGGCGCTGAAGAGGCGGCACAGCTTCGGACCTAGGATGCCGGACGCGATAACCCAGGCGCGGCCGGGGATGTCGTCCGGGCCCTGGGCGGTATCCTTGGCCCCGAGCCTTCTGACGGCATCGTCCAGCTCCTCCTCTGTGACCACCAGGTCGGCGGACCAGGGGACGGGCTCCGCCGTCCCTTGCTGGTGGCGCGGGTGCGACGTTCCCCCGGAACTGGGGAAGAGGGTGTCTATTACCCGCGTCAGCAGCTGTGGGTCCAGGCTCTCCGAGACCGGGGGCGCCCGTGCGCGGAGCTTGCCCATGACCATCCGTAAGGGCGCACCCACGGGTCCTCGTCCAGAGAGCCCTGGAGCTCCTCCCACGCCCGGGATTTCGCGTCCCTGATGGCCTGCCTCAGGGCTACCACGAAGACCTGGTATGTGCCCCTCAGCAGATCCTCCCTCGCCGGGTCGCGGACTCGAGCAGTTCGGGCGTGCTGCCACTGGCGCCGGGCGTGTTGACACTCGGATCAGAGATCCGCAATGTCGCCCGACCACCAGTACACCGCCCTCCTGGGGGGCACGCGCGGGGCCCGGTGCATGGCGGTGTCGCATATTGCGGTCATCGCCTCCCGGAACCACTTGGCCTCCCCCTCAACGTCCACGACCGGCCCGGCCGGAAGAGCTGGCCAGGCCACGGCAAGGGCTGCGGCCATCAGCATGTCCTTGTCCAGCCTCCTCAGCACCCAGTGACGCAGTGGCGGGACACGCGCCGGCCGTGGGCGGCGGGGAGGGAGTAGCCGAAGGTGATGTATAGATGATCACTCAGCGTCTCCCTCGCCGCCACCCTCCAATTTTGCACCATGCGCCCGGCCACAGGGGACGCCCAGCCCAGATCCACAATGGATTCCCACTGATCCCGACCGCAGGTGCTGGCGGAGCCCCTGTTCAGGAGCAGGAGCCACGCGCCAGCCGCCCACAGCAGTACCGCCCCTCCTCTCGCATCGGTCCTCGGGGACCCCCAGGCTTCGGCCTTGGAGTTGAAATCCCCGAGGGCCAACGTCGGCCGGGTGTGGGAGCTAACCACCACGCTCCCCACCCGGTCCAGCAACTCCTCGAACCGCTCCAGGGACCAGCTGGGCGGCGCGTACACGCCCATCACTGCTACGCCCCCCCCCCCCAGTCAACGGCCACGAAACCCCGCCCCCGTGCTAAGACATCGGCGGGCGGGGGGACGTGCCGACTCCCCCAGGACGATGGCGACGGAGCCCGCCGCGTCGCCGAACCAGTTGGGTCGGTCCAGTACGCGGTACGGCTCCAACACCACCGCAACCTCAATCTGCCACTCGGCCTGGGTTTGTAGCAAAAGGTCCTGCGCCCCGGCCAAGTGGTTGATGTTGGCCTACAGGAAAGGACCCTTAGGCCCCATTGCGCGCCGGCTCCACCGCTACCTCCACAGCTGCTCCTGCGTTTCTGGGGCCCGCTACACCAGTGGGCGAAGCAGCCGGGGACTGCTTCGCGCTCGTCTTTTTGGCGGACCTCTTCCGCCCTTTCTTCGCGGAGACCGACGGGCATCCTCTGGTCCCCATCCTGTGCCCCGCGGGACGCCCTGAATCGGTGCACAGGGGGCACCGCGCCGGGGCCGTACAGCCACTGGCTCGATGGTCCAGATCGCCGCAGTTGAAGCAACGATCCGAACGATCGACCCCGCAGGGACACCGCCTCCTGACATGTCCAGTCTCCAGGCAGCGGTTGCACTGCAGGGAGTGAGCCGCCAGGGCCTCGACCCGTGCTGAGGACCAGCCGACCCTCAGCCTCCCCGCGTCGACGACCTTGTTGGCTGCGGTGAGGGGGCACCTCACCCAGACCCTCCCCAGGCCACGGGGTGGGGCGCGAATCTCCCCCACCTTGACCTCCTCCGCGGTGCAGGCTCCTCCGGTTGCCACCGCCGCTGCTACCTCCTCCCGGGTGACCGAATCGTTGAGCCTGATGAGGCGGATCTCGCACATTTTAACTGGGCACGCCACCCTAACCTCATCGGACCCGCGGAACACAGTTTGGAGGCGGCTAGCCAGGGCCGCCGCCTTTGCCGCCCTCCGTCCCGGCGATCTCCAGGACGAGACCACCGATGGCCGCGCGCCTGGGCCGGAGATCGGTGATGCCGATCTCCGCGAGGTCGACCTCCTGCCTGGCCCTGATCATGGCCTCACAGCAGGTGGTCTTCGCCCCGGGAGCAACCGTTAGCGTGACCGCCGATGTTTTGGGGGGGCGGGCGATGCGGGGCTACTTTGTGGCCTCCTTTGTCGCCTTGCCCCCCGCGGTTCCCTCCTTTCGTGCGGCCGGGGGATTTGTCGTCCCGGTCGTCGTCCTCCTCCTCGTCTTCTTAGCCGGCGGCGGAGGGGGGGCCATCTCCACATCCTTCTTCTTCGCCTCCTCTGCTTTCTTGGCTTTGCGGCCTTCCACCTTGGACGACGCCTCGGTCTCCTGGCGGTGGTCCTCCTGGATTTTTGCCATCCTGTCGTCAACGAACGAGCCGGAGGAGGACATAGGGCGGGAAGGCGCGCGAGTCACAGCCGCCCCCGAAACCTTTTTCTGGGGCTGCAGAGTCCCCCCGGATGTCGTGGAATCCCCGCGCTGTTGCCTCTGCCCCTTCGCCTGCCGTCCAGAGGTGGCAGGAGAGGGGTGCCCGGCGGCGCCCGCCTGGGGGTGGAGCCGAGCCTGCTCCCCGACGAGCTCCCGCCGGAGGTCGGCCACGCTCCGCGCGACGAGGGCAGCGATGCCATCCGTGAGCGCGGCCGGCCCCGACGTCCCGGCCCCCCCCCCCTTGGCGGCCGGGGCCTCGTGCTCGGTGGGGTCGTCCACGGCCCGCCCCCCTGCTGTCGCAGCAGCGACGGTGGACACACCGGGGCGGGGTCCTCCGTCTCCTCCAACGTGGTAGCGCACCGACAGCTCCTCTTCGGCCGGGCCTCCAGCTCCAGCGGGGACGCCGGCCGCAACGCCTTCCTGGTGCCCGGGGCGGCCGGGGCTTCTACCGCCGGGGGCCTCTTGCGCAGAGCCTCTAGCTCCCGCCGCAGCGTCGCAATCTCCTCCCCTTGTGACGCTATTTTGGCGTCGCGGAGCTCTAATTGGGCCCTGAGCTCCTCCGTTTCGTGGTCGTGGCGGTGCCGCGCGGCCCTCAGCCCCAGCTCGTTTACGACCGCCTCCACGTCACGGGATTCCTCCCTGAGGGCACGGACACACGTGCCCTTCAGGTTTTTGGAGCACCCCGCAACCTTCTCGACCTTTACGGCGCCCTCCATGGCTCGCGCCACAAGGTCTGGCGAGGGGAGGTGGCGCACCTCCCGCGCAGTTTCCTCCGCCTCCCTCAGCTTCAGGGCCGACCGGCTTGCCTGGCGGGGGGCCGCGCCGACGACAAGTAGCTCCCTAGTTGCCTGGAGCTCCATCTCCTCCCGCTGTATGCGCAGGAATTCTTCTTTCTTCGCGGCAAGGGCCACGTAGTCTCCCGATGAATGGGGGCGTCCCCTCTTCGCCGCAGCCGAGGTGCTGGGGGTCGTTCGCGGCACCGAGATCACCGACCCATCCGACTCGTCCTCGCTGCCAACCGGCTGTCGCCAGAATCCCCTATCAGAGGCAGCAGAAGAAGCCCTGCTGCCCCTGGTGGATCCCGCCGACATGGGTCGCGCCCTTCTGACCCGAGCGGGAGCCGCGGCCCGCCTGGGCCCCGGCTGCGCCGTCTCCTCATCCCTCGCCGACCTGACCGTGTCAGGTTCCCTTGCCTGGTTTGTCATCGTTTCGCCCCGTCCTGCGTTTTGTTTTTGGTTTGTAGAATTTTCCATGTTCGTCCCACGAGTAGGTCGGATCCTAGGTCCGCCCAGGCAGAGCCGCCTTACCTGGGTAAGGCAGATACACCCGGGGGGTCGCCAGGTACCCCGGGGTTGGTCGCTAGCGACTGGTGCACCCACCAGCCACCCATGGTGCTAACCAGGGGTACTCTCCTCACCGCGTGCCGCAGCTTGGGGCAGGGATTTTTGAAGAGATTGTCATCCTCGCAGGCCGGCCGGTTAAGGCAAGCCTCCCGTTCCAGCGAAACTTGACCACTGGATTACGGTATAATTGCTAGGGCACTCCGGGTTCGCTACCCGCACCAGATTGCGACGCAGCCTGGCCCCTGGAGAACTCAACGACGCCGCTGCATCCTTCATCGCCTCTCAGCCATGGACCTTACCGGCGTGGTAGTACCTTCCAGAGTCCAAAGGCTGTAGCCCAAGGACCACGCCGGCATAGCCCCAAGTCCTCATTGAGGCCATTCCAGCGGCAGCGATCGTCCCCCTTTCAGTCGCCTTGTACGACAGGCAGGGGTTACCGTGTCTGTATTCTATCCCCCTGTCACAGGGGAGGTTTTAATGGGCTTTCCTTCCCTTGGTGTTTGGTCCGCGGGAGCTATCGCTCCTACCCTACATGCACTCCGAAAAGTGCATGGCGAGCATTCCCCTATCCGCCACCTGGGGACGCGATACGTCGGGGTATCACCTCCCCGCCCAGCCAGTACACTTGGCCAGGTCCGTGGAACCTTTTTTTTTTTATAGAAGAGGAAATGCATTTATGCACGCGCAGGAAGATCCCCTTTCGTCTAGTCGGCTAGAGGGGGCCCGGGCAGTGTGGGACTTATACCCGCCCTGAGAGGGCAGCCTGGCGCCCGTTTGGTGGGGGCAAACCCAAGGAGGCAACCCCAGAAGGGGACAACCTGGCAACCCGACCCCGAAGGGTGGGGTTTAGCCCAAGAGTAGGTTTCAGCCCAGAAGGGGCGACCTTGAGCAGGTAGTCCAGAGGGGACAGTCCTGTGGCTGGATATACTACCCACTAAAACCTCTTCCCTGTGTGGGCCGCCAGTACCTTTTCATCCTTTGGGATATATAAAGAATACCAAGGTATAGCCACAACGGCGTTTTGGCAATTCAATGCATTTCGCATTATTCTGTCCTCCCGCAAAAACGCCATGCGCTAGGCACCATGGGACATCTGCGGATCCACGCCGTTGCACCTCCGATCTTGCGGTAGGACATTTTCAACCTGAGCAGTACACGCAGGAATTTTTCTTCAGCAACGATCGGCACCGGGGGGACATCCTCAAGGATCGCACCATCCCGGCGTGAACGCGCCACCTCTTCGCCTGCCTAGCATTTTGCCAGGACAGGCGTTCCTCTTCGGCCACGACCAGCCGCCGGAGCTCCTACTCAACGGGTGATCGCGCCATGTCTTCACCAGCCTGCTAAGCGAGTTCAGGAGCTTTCTCTTCGGCCACGACCAGGAACCAGAGCTCCTGCTCAACGGGTGATCGCGCCATGTGTTCACCTGCTTCAGCAGGGCTTGCTCTTCGGCCACGATCAGGAACCGGAGCTCCTGCTCAACGGGTGGTCGCGCCATGTCTTCACCAGCCTGCAAAGCGAGGTCAGGGCTTCCTCTTCGGACACGACCAGGAACCGGAGCTCCTGCTTAACGGGTGGTCGCGCCATGTGTTCACCTGCTTCAGCAGGGCTTGCTCTTCAACACAGCCAGGTCCCGGGGCGAGTCCTTACCCCGGTTGACTGTACCACGTCTTCGTAGGCTGCAATCCTCGGTGACTTGTCCCATACATACTCCACACACACACACAAACGCTCACGACAAGCATAGCACATTGGATACCCCAAAATGCAACAATAATATGTGAATGAGTGAATGAATGAGTGAATCAGTAAATCAATAAGTCCATGAATAGAACCGATACACGAACAGTAAATAATGATAAAATGATAAACATAATAGCTATAATAAACATAAACATAATTAAACGTGATTAAACGTAACTAGATCACAAAATTCAACAAAAATCAGCGTATAATATGCATCTGATGCACAGAACAGTTTATGAAACAGTTAAAATGAAAGGACGAACAATAATAAACATGCGAACATGCGAACATGTGAACTAAACATAAGAAGCATGGCAAGCGAGTAAACAGACGAGCATATGTGGACTCAACATAAGCAGAGCAAAGCAATTAACCAACAAAACCTCAAAACCTCAGACGTCAACATCCAGCCAAGCAACCAAGCAGCAGGGAATAATAGTAAAGAGTATTTAATATTTAACCCTAGCACACAATTTGGACACACTGTTCAAATAAAATTCAAACAAACTATAAAACTGAAATGAAAATGAACCAAGGATGTAAAAGGTAAAGCAAAGATGCAAAGATGCCAGACAATAGCAGATAGCAATGCCAGAAGAAGTAAAACACAGAATGCCAATATTGTCAAAAGTAAAAGGTAAAGTATAAAGTATACTATAGACAGCAGATTCTCATGCGAAGTGGGTACACGCATTACCACAAAATGAAGAAACAAGATCACCACAACAGAAAGGTACGCTATATAGTATAACAAATAAATGCATGTGCGACGGGGAATTCCTCATAATCATCTATTAAAAATATCAAAGTGACTGAAAGAAGAATTACAGATAATAAGAAGAGAACTGAGAGCTTATATAAAGTGCTCAAACCAGCGAAGCTGAAAAGCTGAGAATCCCTCCTGCGAGGCCCACATAGCCAAGATAACCAGTGTCACGTCCTGTGACGCATTCTTTAAAATTTCTATTTCGCCACCCAAACTCTTTAAGCCGCTATTTCGCCACCTAAATTCTTTAAACTTATATTTCGCTATACAGATTCTTTAAACTTACATTTCGCGATACAAATTCTTTGAACTTCTATTGCACCATCCAAATTCATCGCTCCGCAAAAATTCTGAGTGAGCAACTCAGCCGGGTCGTCGTACGGCGAGAACGCTGACGATCCGGACGAGGTGGTTCACCCGAATTGCCAAATCAAAAGTCGACCTCATTAATCAATATATAATAACGAGACCAAACCGCCCGCACACAGACCAACTATAGTACAGAACTCGTATCAGATCAAATTTAGTGCAGACTTAAAGTCATCGCGACCCGATCACTTCCGTGAAACTCGTTCAGAATCGGCCAGTCCGTTAACGCGAATCCGGATTTTATTCTAATACGCGTACAAAATACGCAAAATACGACTCTGCTACGGGACCCAGAGACCCGACAGAGCAATTCGTCAATTGTAAAACACGCGCAAGTTAAGAACTGTACGAACTACCAATAAACATTTGTTGTGCTCGGAAGTGTGTGAACTTCAATTAAACGTCTACTCTACTGTCTACATCCACCAGGACGACTTATTTCTACAGGTATCCTCGCCCAGCGAAAGGTAAGTAAGAACCTCTACCTAACTAACAACGTAGATACAAATCATACAAAAAAGTACGCGGAGAACTCAGTGAGAGGGAGAACTCTGCGACATTACACCAGGATAACGTAAATGAAAAGAGCAACATAAAACATAAAATTGAGCAGGTCAATCAATGGCGTTAACGTCAGACATTGTATACGATACATAATATATTCCTATCACGTCAATTAATGGGAAAAGTACTAAATCTTCAAAGAAGGGAAGATCAGCTGGGAATAAAAGCAAAAGAAGAAATAGATGGTGAACATAATGTAACACTGATAATTGGAATTATTGTTTGAAATTATTGAAACTGCTTAAACTTGCTTGCAGGAACATTTCACGCAACCACGACCTCAAATTCGTTTAATAAGCAAAGATGGTGGAGAAACAATCAAATCATCAAATGAAGGCAGTGAGCAATAAATAAATAAATTATTAATTATTGTTAGCAAATCACAATAAAGATAAGTAACAATATATATCCCATAACATGAATGATGATGAATATAATGAACATAGTAGGAAGAGATAGAACTATTAACATCATAAGATACCATGATATTAAATATTAAACCGTAAATCATAATATTAATCCATTTGCAGAAAACCCTACGCCAGCCAACAGAAGTGGAGGCAAAACGTAACGATTAATAGGAGAGGAAAATACCCACCTGACATAATATGAGGAGCAACATGAAACGTAAATCAGCATAAAACCTGAAGCAAGTCAAATCAATTCAAATAGTTAAAATTGCGTAGATTGTTACTGAATTATCATACCGCTCCGATAAGACTGACATTAACGTTAATACTAATGCAGATGCAGGTAAGTCAATGTAGTACAACGTGTGATGAACAAAGCTAATCAAATAATAAACACCACATACTACCGTATAATTACTGAACCACAATATAGAAATAAAAGAAAACTAGTCCCTAAAATGAAGAAAATAGATAAAATTATTATGAACATATGTATATGTATAATATGTAACAAAAACACGCCAAGTGCAATCAATTTAATTTAATAAAGTATACTAATATAGATAGTTAATTAAACTCCTTATATTATAGTCAATTTAAATGATACAATTCCATTCAACCCCTTTTAATCCTGATTAATAAAGAAGACATATGAATACTAGAACCAACCAGACATTATTATAAGAAAGTCAAATGAGATCCACGGTCCAGGAGATCAGAATTTCAAAGAATTTAAGGAATCATGACGCACATATGTATGTATAGAAAACAATAAAGACATTGTACCATGCCAGAAAGATTACTGCAGCGTATGCTTCCCTGAGCATCCACCATATTAACCAAAACTGAATTAACATTTTCCAAATCAAAATCAGAATCGAATTGCAGTTAAGATAGGAGAAATCAATATACAGAAGATTGCATAAAGTACCGTAAATATCCAAAATTCGCAGATCCACCAACCGTCACAGCTGCACTAGAATTGCGTTAACCATAATATGCAAAAGATTATCCTGAAGGGGTACGAAGAGCTACAAAATGAGTAGCGAACGATATTATAGAAACGTGAAACGTGAAACATAAATACACAATTGGAGAAAGAAGTCCCTGAAACATGTCAGATGACCAAGAATAAGAATAAGAATAGTGAGCCGCGAACAATAAACCAATAAACCAAAGTTAATGCCATTCATATCTAGGAGTACTAAAGATGTATACTATATCATATAGTCTACAATTAATTAACAATGCCTAGGAACCCAAACAACCTCTGAAAGCTTAGAAACAATGTGTGATACTACAAGAAAGACTAAGAAACTAAGAACTAAGAAATCAAGAAATCAAAATCAAACCCATCCTTAAAATATACAGAAGGATTATAAACGCAATAAGTGCACAAAATAAACTCATTAAACCATCCAATCCAGACAACTCTACTAAATTCCATAAATATAAGACCCAAAGTAAGACAGATAGATATAATCACAGCAGGTACGGTGAAATAAAAACAAACACATATTAATAATCAGAAATCAAGTCAGTTAATTTAATTTAATTTAATTTAATATGTCATATGCCGCCACCAGCTACTCTGTTCATTTATTCACTCAATTATAATAAAATAAAGGTAAGAAGTTATATAAACAATGCCAAACAATTTACAATTAATTCAGCACAGAATACTGACTAGGTATAACCTAATATAACTAAAATAACTGAGTTATCTGAATTGACTGAATAACTGAATACAATCCAAAATCTAAAATAATCTAAAATAATATAATATATAATATAATATAACATAATAGCATAATTAAATAGCATATTCAATATATTCAACACATAAACATAAACGTAAATGGAAACATAAATTGAACGTAATATAATATAATAAAATAAAATAATATAATATAATGTAATATAATGTAATATAATATAATATAAACAAAACAGAGCAAATAGCACCACTTGAAACACATACACTGCAATGAAACACAATGCATCACCGTAGAGCGCGCACTTTCACCACAATCACCTCCGTACGAATAAATACAAAATTAAAATTAAAATTAAATTAAATAGAAAATTCAATTCAATTAATTCAGTTCAATTGACACTTATCACTTAACACTTCGTCGAGTCCCGTGCGGGCAGCGGTTGCGAACGGACGTGTGACGTGTGAGTGAAGCGAGTAAAGAGTGAAAAGGTGACAAGTGAGAAAGCGAAAAACAAGGATAGAAGAAAAAGTGAGTGGGGAGAGCAAAGAAGGGGGAGCAGTGCAGGATAAAGGAAAATCACAGGGAGAAAAGAAAAGAGAGGACCGATAGAAAGGGCTACAAAAGTGTGAGATTAGAGAGAGTGGAGGATAGGAAAGCGCGGCAACACGAGAAAGGAGGGAGCAGGAAGCGACACCTAGGGGACAGGAAGGAAAATAGGAGAGCAGAAGGGATGCCTGGGGATAAGGAAGAGCCAGGAAGAAACGAAAACGGAGGACAGCGTAGGAAAGAAGAAACGAAAGACTTGAGACAAACAGCAGAAGGAAAGGAAGAGATAGGAAAAGCGGACAAAGGGGTGAGAAGAGGCAGACCGACTAACGTAGAGGCGCTGAAGAGAGAAAAAAGTATGAGTACAGGAAATATGCCAAGCATAGAGGAAATTTGGAAACGGAAGAGGGGAGCGGAACAGGGGGAGGAGGAGCGGAGAACTTACACAAGTAGAGGGGTGGATTTTTAGAGAAAGTAACCTAATAGAGAGATCCCCTGACAGGAAAAAGGAGAAAACAGAGGAAGAAGGAGGTATTGGAGAATTAAAAGAGATGATGAAAAAGTTAGGAGAGGGGCAGAAAGAGCTGGGAGAGAGGATAGAAACAAGCACAAGGACACTAGGGAAAGAAATGAGAGAGGAGATAGTAGGAATAAAAGGAGAAATAGGGAAGATAAAGGAGGAAATGAAGCAAAGGGAGGATAACTGGATGGAACAAAACAGAGATATGGAAAAGAAAATGGAAAGACTAATGAAAAAAGTGGAGGAAATAGAAAGAGGGGAAAAGGAAAAAGAAAACAATAACTGGAGAACATTTGAAGAGAAAATAAAAAGCTGGGGGAGGGGAACAGAAGAGCAAAGAAAGGAGGAGAGGCGGTAGCAAGCAGGTTGAGAGAACTAGAGAGGAAGTGGGAATGGAAAGAAAAAGAGGAAAGGAGAAAGAACATAATAATTAAAGGGATAAAAGTGAAGAGAGAAGCGATGAAGGAGAGAGCAGAAGTGATAATGAAGCAGATTGGAGTACAAGACGCAATAGAGGAAGTTAAGCCAGTAGGGTATGCGGAAGGGGGGAGGGAAATAAATATGGTACAGCTAAGGCTGAGGTCATTGGAGCACAAGAGAATCGTGATGACGAAGAAGAAAGCGCTGAGGGGGGAGAGGAAAGAATAGAAGAGGACCTGACATGGAAGGAAAGGAGGATACAATGGAAGATAAGAAAAATCGCAAAGGAAGAGAGGGAAAAGGGGAGAAACGTATGGGTGGATTACGGGAAAATAAGAATAGAAGGTGAATGGTGGAGGTGGGATGAGGAGACAGAGACGTTAAAGGAAGGAGGTGGGAAAGAGTGGCACGGAAAACAGGGAGAGGCGAGTAAGACGGGGGAAGAGAACTGAGGGATAAAAGAGGAGAAGGAGAGGGGCATGTAAGCAGGGAAGAAAAGAGAGAAAAGGGGAGAGGCAAGAGGGAGGAGAAGGAAAAAGAAAAAAAACAGGAGAAAAAGAGAAAGGGGAGGGAAAAGGAAGAGAAAAAAGCTGAGACAAGAGAGAATATAAAGGAAAAGGGCAAAGAGGGAGGGAGAGAGAGGGAACTGTGGGAAATAGGATTTTGGAACCGTGCGGGGGTTAGAAACAAAGATGAGGACTTCTGGAAGACGATCGCACAATGGGACGTAGTAGTTCTATTGGAGACATGGCTAGAGCAGAAAGGTTGGGACAGAGTGAAAGGAGAGCTGCCAAAAGGATACAGATGGGAAGCGCAGTTGGCAAAAAGAAAGAATAAAAAAGGAAGGGCAATGGGAGGAATGCTGATGGGAGTGAAGGAGTACATGTTGGGAGAAGAGGGTAAGATAATAAATGAAGAGGAAAAGGGGGGATAAATGACAGCAGAGTTCAAGAGGGGAGACGAAAAATGGAGAATAGTAGGGGTATACGTGAACGAGGACATAGAGGAAAAAATGAAAGAACTGAGGACAAGAATAGAAGAGATAGAGGAGGAGAGAATAACACTAATAGGTGGGGACTTTAACGCGAGAACAGGGGAGGAAGGAGGGGGTGTGAAGAGGCAGGTGGGGGAAGAGGTGGAGGGACGGAGAAGATCAAAGGATAAAAAACAAAATACAGAGGGGAGAGTACTGCTAGGGACCCTGAGAGGGACGGGCTGGGAGATACTGAATGGAAACATAAGCGGAGACGAGGAAGGGGAATTCACGTATACGGGAGCCAGAGGGAACACAGTGATAGATTATGTAATAGCGGAAGAGGGGAGCAAAGAGAGAATCGAAAGAATCGAGATAGGAGACAGAATTGACTCAGACCACCACCCAATGATACTGAAAATAGAAGGGAGGAGAACGGGAAAAGAAGAGGAAGGAGGGAAAGAAAGGCCAATGGCGAGAGGAAACTGGTCGGAGCAGGGAAGGGAAAGGTTCAGAAAGGAAATTAGATGGAGGGAGAGGGGAGGAAAGCTGGAGGAGGATATAGAGACAATGATGGAAGAGTTTAGAAAGGGGCTTGAAAGAGGAAGAGAAGGAGTAGAAAGGCTCAAAAGAAAAGGGTGGTGGGACGAGGAGTGTAGGAGGAAGAAGAAAGAAGTGAGAAAGGCGCTAAGAGATTGGAGGAAGAGAAAGGCAGAAGAGGAAGACTACAAAGAGAGAAAGAGGGAATATAGGAAGTTATGCGAAGCAAAGAAGGCAAAGGTGATAGAATATTTCGAAAAAGAGGTGGAAGAGGCAAAAACAGAAAACGAGGTATGGAAGATAATAAACAGAGAAAGAAAAAGAAGAGGAAGTAGGGAAACGGGAATAAAGGAAGAGGAGTGGAGGAAACACTTTATTACCCTGCTGGGTGGTGCAGAGGAGAAAGTAGTGCTGGGGGGTGAAAGAAACCAGGAAGGGGACGGAGAAGAGGACATAAGTAAGGAAGAAATAAGAAAAGTGGTGGCGAAACTGAAAGATGGAAAAGCGACGGGGGGGGGGGGGGGCGAGATTCCTAACGAGGTGTGGAAATACGGAGGGGAAGAGATATTGAATTGGGTCTGGGAAATATACAATAGGGTGTGGAGAGGAGAAGGATGGCCGGAGGGCTGGAAGGAAGGGATAATAGCGCCCATAAAGAACAAAGGAGATGGGACAAGAGCAACAGAATATAGGGGAGTGACGTTGACGCCCACGCTTTACAAAATATACGCAGCAGTGCTAACAGAAAGGTTGAGAAAGGAAGTAGAAGAAAAGGGATTACTGCCTCCAAATCAGACAGGATTCAGAAGAGAGATGGGAACAATCGACAACATATACACGTTAAACTTCCTGGTGAACAGGCAAATAAAGAAGGCAAAAGGAAAAGTGATAGCCTTTTTCATAGACCTGAGAGCAGCATTTGACTCGGTAGACAGAGGTGTACTGATGGAAGCGCTAAGAGAAAGGGGTGTAAGAGAGGGGGTGAGGAAAAGGGTAAAGGAGATATTGAGGGAGACTAGAAGCAGGGTAAGGACAGACAAAGGGGTGACTGAACCATTCTGGACAGCGAGAGGCGTAAGGCAGAGATGTACACTGAGCCCGCTGTTGTACAATTTACTGACAGCAGACATGGAAGAGAAGATGAGTAAGGGAGCGGGAGGAGGGATAAAGATTGGAGAAAAGAAAATATATACACTGGCCTATGCGGACGATGTGGTGTTGCTGGCGGAAGAAGAAGGGGAGATGAGGGCGATGATGGAAAGACTAGAAAGGTACCTGGACGAGAAAAGACTAGAGCTGAACCAGGAAAAATCAAAAATAATGAGATTTAGGAAAGGGGCGGGGAGATGGAAAAAGGCGAACTGGTGGTGGAAAGGAAAGAAAATAGAGGAGGTAGGACAGTTCAAATATCTAGGATATGTGTTCAAAAGAAACGGAGGAAGCGAGGCACAAATAAAAGATAGGATGATAAAGGCGGGGGTAGTGATGAGACAAGTGTGGGGAATTGGGAAAAGAAAATTCGGCAAAAACTGGAAAAGAAGAATTTGGCTATGGGATAAGTTAGTGTGGACGGTTATAACGTACGGAGCAGAGGTTTGGGGTTGGAAGGAGTGGAAGGAAATAGAGGGGCTTCAGGAGAGGTACATGAGATGGACGCTCGGGGTGGATTGGCGCACCCCAGGATACTTGCTAAGAGAGGAACTGAAAAGGTGGAAAATGAGAACAAGATCAGGAAAGTTGGCATGGGGATTCGAAAGAAAATTATGGGAAGGAAGAGGAGGAGACCTGGCCAGGAGTTTTTGGGAGCAACTAATTAGAGACGAAGGAAGAGGAGGAGAGAAAAACAAGTGGGAAGAAGAAAGAGAAAAGTTCTTTGTGGAGAGGGGGATAGAAATGAGAGAGATAGAGAACAAAAGACGAAGTGGGGAGATGGAATATAAGGAAATCGAGGAGAAGGATAGGCAGATACAGGAGGAAGAAAGATGGGAAAGAATAATGGAATCAAGATATAATAAATGGTACAAAATGATAAAGGAGCCAGGAATTCCGAGATACTTAGAAAAAGGATGGAGAAAGAAAAGATGGAGAAGAATGGCTAGATTCAGGCTAGGAAACGAAATTAAGGAATCAGAATACTGGGAAAAAGAAGACAAGAGGAAATGTAGAGTATGCGGGTGGGAAGAGGAATCGTGGGAACACATATGGGAAAGGTGCGCTAGAGGGAAAACGAGAAAAGAGGGATGGCAAGAGAAGGTGAAAGAACTGATGGGAGGAGGGAGTGAGGGAGAGGAGTGGATGAAAGAAGTAGAGGAGTACAGGAAGGGGACGAGGGAGGAGGGAGAGGCGGGAAAGTGAGAGACAAGAAGCAGAGAAATTAGTGCAGAGGAACAAATGGACAGGGGAGAAATGAATAGGGAGAAGGGGAGGAAAGGGATAAAGGAATAAACGAGAAAGAAAAACGAAGAACAGAGAAGAAAGAGCGAGAAAGAGCGAGGAAATAGAATAGAAAGGGTCCATAAAAAGGGGAGGAAGCAGAAACCGACAATACCGACATAAGACTAGGGAAGAGAATGGGAGGGGAAACACGCAACAGGTGGCAGGCCGGCGGGAGCAGGAAAAAGTAGGTTGGAAAGTGTGAGCAAACACGTGCGCAGGAAACGAGACACAGGAAGGCATAAGTGGAAGCCAAAACGTGCGATAATAGTGGATAGAAAGAAAAGGTAAAAGGAAAGAAAAAGGGGAGATACTGGAAAAAACATGGAAAGCGCGTGGGGAAAAGCAGTGATAGAGGAGTTAAAAAAGATTAGGGAGGAGTTAGGGGAGATAAAGAAGGAGATAAAGAAAGGAGGATCGGGAAGGGAAAAAGGGAAGAAGAGCAAAAGGAGGGGCGAAGAAGAAGAGGAAGATCACGAAAACAATAGCGAAGAGGAAAAAAGGAATACGGAGGAGATTGACGAAGAAGAGGAAGGTAGAGGAAATAAAGAGGAAGTAGAAGGAAAGAAAGGAGAAGAGGGGAAAATCAGAAAAAGGAAACGAGAAGAAGAAAGGAAAAAAGCAAAAGTAACAGCGGCAGAAAAGGTCAGGGAAATAAGGACAGGAGAAAAGGAACCAGAAGAGAAGGGAGGAAGAAAAGAGAAAGAGGAGGAGGATGAGGATGTAGAGGATATTAAAGAGAAGAAAGATGAAGATAAAGGGGGAGAGGAGACGGAAGAAGAAGAAGGAGAGAAAAGTAGGTGGAGAGAAGAAAGAAAACAGGAGAAGGAAGAGGAGGAAAGCTGGGCGGACAGCTGGGAAAGGATAAGAGAAAGGGAGAGGAAAGAAAGAAGGAGCAGAACTATAGTTTGGAAAAATGTAGGAGGAGAGGAGAAAGAGGAAAGGGGTAGAAGAATAAAAATAATGCTGCAGATGGAGCTGGGGAAGAAAGTAGAAATAAGGAAGATGACGGAGGTGACAGGAGATGGCGGAAGGAAAATAGTTTTAACAGAGTTGGAGGAGGAGGATGATTGCAGGAAAATACTAAGGAAGAAAAACTATATCTGGGAGTTCTGGAAGGTGAGTGTGAAGGAAGATCTGTCAAGGGAGGAAAGGAGGATAAGATGGAAAATAAAGGAGAAGGCTAGGGAGGAAAGAGCAAAGGGGAAGGAAGTAGAGTTTAGTAACAGAAGGTTATGGATAGAAGGCAAGGAGTGGTTGTGGGAAGAGAGAAAAGGAGAGTGGAAGCAAAAGTAGACAGCAGGAACAAGAAGAAGAAAGAGGGAATGAAAAGAAAAGAACACAACAAGAAGAAGAAAGAGGAAGAGGAAAGAAGAAGAAGAACCGAGTAGAAGAGCCAAAGCCAAACCTAGTCGGAGGCAGCTGAGGCTGGCAAAGAATAGAATATTTTTGTTACAATTCTAGTATAGCGGACAGATTGTACCTGCAAAAATTTAATGTAATTTAATTTAATTCAAGTGAACCTAATTTAAGTTAAGTGCCTGGATCAGGCACCAAGGTGACAAAGTAGTGAGGTCTGATGTTATTCTATATGCATATTTGTATTTTTTATTTGTATTTTTTATTTTTTGTTATTAATTTTATTTTCATTTGTATTTTGATTTTTATTTTATTGTTATTTTAAGTTTGAGATCAGACCTCTGTTCGATGTTACTCCTACATGATAATTAGTTGATAGTTGATTCAGTATTACAGTTAGATATATTATATTTCAATACAGTTTAGTTAGGTACATATTATATTATATAAATATAAAGGTTATTTTGATTATTTTGACTATTTTGATTTATTATTAGTACCGGTGTATGCAGTATAATTTTTCTGTTGGCTTCGGTTAAGCTAATTAAATGAATAATAGAATATGATAGGAAGCAGATACAAGGGGAAATAGTCAGTGTATTTTGCTTTTTTCGGTGTTGGACTTTATTTTATTTTATTTTGGTTTGATTGTATGTATTTTATTTATATCTAAATTTATAATTTGTAAGGCAAGATACTAGTGTAAGCAAGGTTGGGGGAACGCTCCTTGCGTAACAAAAAAGCACCTTGTAACCCCAGATAGGGAACAATAAACTATATACAATACACTTAACACTTCGTATCACATCACATCATAGATGACCGATGACCATGTCAACGTCAACTAAGATAGGAAAGGAAACCGGGCGAAGTAAAATAAAGAGCGCGACCATGAACCATAAAGAATAGAATATAGATACCTAGCGTTCATGAAAATTCCCTAGTCTATACCATAATGATTATCGACCATCAAATTAACCACCAAACCATCAAATTAATCAATTATACAGAATATATAAACGTTCGAAAGCGAAAAGCGAAAATACTTCAACAACTTTCAATAAATCACCGCGATGAAAACCAGAAGTAAGGTACCTATGAAAGATAACGATAGCAAAACGCATCGTAATAAGTAAAGCACGCAATACTGCCCGAAGATAAGCCGTAAAAGCTATCTCTAGTCGGTAACCAACCGCAGCACCAGAGATATTACCAACCGCAATTATTCCATTTACCATATAATACTCGGCCGTTCGCTTCGTGACGGTTATCCACAGACCAATTATCTGCCGCGCAGCAGTTACCTACCGCGCGCCAGTTACCCGTTACAACACAGTTACCGTCCGCAGAACAATCCATCGTACAGCCGCGCAATCCTAGGAATCCATACTTACCATCAAACCTATCATCAAAGATAAGTCTGATATACAACACTATTCGCGAAGGTAAAGGTAATTATACTGAAAGTAAGAGGTAACAAATAAAACTTTGAGACGGGGCAAAGTCAAGAATAAATTTATTAATAAGTAAGTCAAAGCTACGATTATCATTTATTATATAAATCATTTATGTTTGTGAATAAACTGAAATAAAATATATAAATATAAATATGAATATGCATATGAATATAAATATAAACATAAATATGAATACGAACTATAAAAGAAAGTGAACCAACCATAAAGCTAGATTAATAACAATTATGAAATAAATCAACCCGTATAAAACCCGCAGACTGCGCGGAGTGCAGGACACACTGCGCTAGCACATTATCGCGGTGCAGAAAACAAATTGTGCAAAAGTACCGAAAATAAAGGAAACCAACCGCCAAGGAAAGAGAGGCCGAATAAATAAATAAGCCAAATAAAACAAATAACATAAGACACTTAACCAAATAAATCAAAATGAAAATGAAAATCAAAAATCAAGATCAGAATAAAAATAAAAATCAAACAGCGCATGTAACGACGCATGTAATCAAGCAAATCTCATACAACCAATCAAGCACACAATTAAATAGTATTAACTGATACTAATTTACGGGATCAAATAAAAAATAAAATAAAATAAATCAAATCAAAATAAGATTAGATCAATTAACAGGGAAGGAATAGGATGTGAGCCCAGCATAATGCATGACATAATGAATAAATAAATAAATAATATAACAACGCGATCAAGAAAATCGCAAAATTTAAACATTATACTGCCGTGCCGTTTAGAAAGAATTGAATTCGCCTCAAACTCTTCCCTGCACATCCCTGCATGAGAAATCCTCGGAACCTCGAAAGCCTTGACAAGGATGTACAAGGTCGAGGAGGAATGAAAATTAACAAATAAATGTGTAAGATAAATGAAATATATAAGACAATACTTATAATCGATCAAACCATAATTATAAGTACATGAATTATGCAGGCCCACCAAGAAGGTTGAATCATCCAAATAACTAAATTTAAAATAAAATACAGATAAAATACAAATACAAAGCAATAAGAAAAATAATGAAATAAAATAAACGTAAAGTAGAATAGGCCATAGAAAAGTCAAATTCAGAGATGAGATGACGGATGACAAATTATTTACAGAAACATAATCCTAAAGTGTCAGAGCCACCAAGTGTCAAACCAGTATGCAAGGACTTGTTAAAAGAAGCAAATTAGCAGTTAAGAGAGCTGAATTGCAACTGAAAATGAAAAAGGGAAGAAAAGAAGGGAAACAGGGTAAGATAATAACATACTATGAAATAGCAGGAATAGCCCATCCTAATGACATGGATATTAATTTTACAGGAACAGCACACCGTCACATCATCAGAAAGAACCTCACAATTACCAGAGAGAGACCTCGTGCATGAGTTGAATTAAAGAATATTAAAGAAGAATGAGAATAATATGAAAATGTCCAAGGAATATCAAGGACGTACAGGCAACAAATCAAGAATCAAGAAATCAAGAAGGCGATAATGAAATAAAATAAAATAGCGATAAACAGTGATGGCGTGGCACAGATAAAGTATAAAAATATAAACCGAATGGAGGAAACCATAAATAAGTACATTAAACATATTAATACCATCCACGACACTCCGTACCATCATGAAGATCAAAATAAGCTACATCATATCAATTACTTTAATTCAATTCAATTCAGAGTGAAGAACAAATGAGAGAATGAAAGAATGAGCGACAGAACAGTAAAGTAGTTAATTAAAGATATTAAAGAAGAATGAGGTAAATAATAAGACATAAATTATAAATTGAAGGCCGTAACCAGCAACATAATGTAAAATAATGTAATGTAACGTAAAACAGTGTAATGCAATGTAATGTAATGTAAAGCAGTGCAATGCAATGTAATGTAATGTAGAGTAATGTAATGTGAAGAAAATGAATATAATGTAAAGAGAGAAATATAATGTAAAGAATATGAAATGTAATATAATAAAATAGAATACAAAATACAGAAATTGAACTGAACGTATACCATAACCGTAAAGATTATCATCCCAATTACCCTATTTCTTAGTCAAAGCAGATTATAAGTCAGATTATAAATGATAAATAATAAATGATCATGTCACTGCAAATGCAAGAAGAACCGATTATTGGATGACATATCAAGATAATAACTAAAGCGACAAAACAAATCATCATTAACTGCGTAGTTCAAATAGAAACTAGAAAGTAGAAAGTAGAAACTGATCACCATAGGAGGTATCAAGATAGAATAAATAAAACAACAAAATCAAATCAAATATATAGAGCGTAGCTAAATTAAACACCACATCATTGTACAATCGAACAAGTAAGTCTGATATGAAACATTCAAACCACTATCAATCAATTGTGAATAAATTATGAATAGACATTTGCACAGACAATACCATTCATCATCACAGAAAGAACAATAAATCAAATCTACTGGCCTTGATCAATCAAAATAAAAATAAATAAATAAACAATAAATAATGAATGAATATTGAAGGAAGCCAACAGTTGAAAAGATTGTGCAATTATAAATTATAAATTAAGAAATCAAGAAAATAAAGAAAGTGTAAAATGTAAACTGTAAAGTGTAATGCGTAAGAAAAATAACCAGCACAATATACTGTGATATAAAACAAATAAAAGAAGAATCAGGTCCGTGGAACCTAACCTAACCTAACCTAACCTAACCTAACCTTTTTTTTAAATATTTTGTCAGCAAGAAAATACATTTACGTAAGAGAGGAACCCGTCGGGTTAGGAGGGGTCTCGGGCAGTGTGGGACTCAAAGGTACATACCAAAACAAGTTTCCCTGAGTTGGATCGTTACAGTACCCCAATACCCACTAAAAACTTGCTCCGTATCGGTCACAGATACCTCCGGCAACCCCAGAGGGCTTTAATGGAGAGCATTCTGTGTAGCCACGATGTTGCTTACACATCGACCGACTCGGATGAACTAAAGGCGTTCAGTTGTCCAAGAACGTCGCGGGTAAGCCCCAGCGCACCTCCGCTTATAACGCAGGCTATTTTGACCGACGGTGATTTCATTTAGCCACAGAAGGTATAGAGTGCGTTGGTGGACACTCACAGCCGCTGTGCGTACACACCACCGGAAATGTGCATTATCCTTGCAGAATTATTTTTCCCTACCCGTATGTTTCCGCAAGAGATGTGTAGGATTGAGCTGAGCCGCTTGGTCACCAGAGGCCGCAACACACATTTGGACGAGCTAAGCCTCTCGATGGGCGGATCTCAGCCTGGGAGAGGTCGCGAAAACGAAGGAGTGCTCGCATGAATGCGAGAGAGAGGAGGGCCCGAGCCGCCTGGACACCAGCGACCGCTTCACACATTTGGGTGAGCTAAATCTCTCGATGGGCGAATTCCCTGCGTGGGAGAGGACGCGAAAAATTTTTCGAAAGAAGGAATGCTCATGCGAGAGCACGCGGTAGAGCTCCGAACGCTCGTGTCGTTTGTCACATGCATTCATCTATCCATTCAGTTCATTCAATTCTATACTACATGTGTGTAAGGGCACCGTAAGCGGAACGCTACGTATAGTGCGGATGCAATCAGAGAACCTAAGGGGAAGAGTAAGAAGTGTCGCGGTTCGCCGAGAGTCGGCCAGCGAGAGGAAGGTTCAGGCCGGCCGGTCTCGATCCACTGCCCGGCAGGTACAGTGAGAGGGAAAGATCGAGCTCGGGATGCTGTGAAGAGCGAGCGCGAGAGAGGGGATCAAAGAAGAAGCCGCGGGTCGGAATCCGGGAGAGAGCCGAGACGCGAGTGTAATGCGTCCGAGATTAGAGGTCACTGATTGGGGATCGCGCGTCATGTTAATGCGATTTTAATTTAATTTAATTAAATTGATGAAATGTAAAGAAATTAAAATGTAATAAAATTCAAAATTTATCAAAATCTAAAATTTACAGAAAACTAGAATTGATGTTTCGTGTTTGAAGAACCACATTAATATTATAATTAAGAATTCATACGAACCAAAACCTTGAATTTTAAATTTGCCATGAAAATTAATTTTAAAGGTAATTAAATACAATTTTCGCGAAAGAAAGTTGGTGCAGATTGCTTTCAAGATTAATTGTCGGAGAGAGAGGTAGATGTTCGGGAAATGTAGCATGTATTAAAATTGGATTTTCGAAATTTGAATTTTAGATTAGGCACGAAAGCTAGCAGTTTTAAGGGGGTAGACACAGTACGTGACGTCACCGATTCGGAACGTCGGTATTACAGTAGTTTTTTCGTTGGGCCTGGTGGAGCCACTTGCGTGTCTTGTTACGAACTTGAAAGGTTTAATTCTCAGCTAGCGTGCGCGCAACACGATCTAGGAAGGCAACAGCGCCTCAAGTATTTTTACAAACACATTCAAACGCTCATCTCACCAGAGGCATCGCCACGATACGCCTGAAGAACGAAAGCGAAACATTGGCGCGCGTTTAGAGTGAGATGTACGGTGATCATGCTATCTTTCTTTCAACCCAAATGATAGAATTGTCACGCTCCGATAAATTCTGACTGACCAAACGCGTGGATTTTACATAGCACACCGTAGCACTCCTCGCTGCTGAAAAATATATGCCTGCTCCGAAGGAACGGGCAATCTGACAATTATTTTTAGAAGTAGTTATTAACTTTTTAAAATAAATGTTTTTTAATTAATAAAAGTATACAGGATACGTCATGCAATTGGGACGGGTTATATCTTGAATTTGGTAAGAGATAGGAAAAAGCTGTTTATGTAAAAGTTCAATGGTATGATAATGTATATTTTTCTGTTATTTCATTTTCTTCGTGAATGCAACGATGCACTCAAAAAATGTAAATCCACTTTTTATTTAAATGGAATTGCATTTTTTTTACTTGTGTCAACTCCTTGAAACATTCTGCATAAAAAAGTAATATGGTACTATTAGAACTAATAAATGGAGGGACCTTGCGTCTGTACAGTAAAAGTTGAATTTGTGCAACAATTCATATATTTAGCAGAGGTGTCGAATCTCGGATTATACGCGATAGCCAGCCAAGCGTGAACGTAGAAAGGGACAGACAGTGGAGGAGAGAGCGAGAGGTCCAATGATCAAAGGAAAGAGCCGAAACATATCGGTGTGACTAATACTAAATCAATTATGAAACTTTTTTATTTTTGACTTTTTCTAACCAAAATTTTTACTAACGCATTGGTGAAATTTCTCTGATTAAAATGATACCAAACACGATATAGTTTGAATGAGGCGAGGTTTGTTATGGGGCGCTGTGAAAAATCCAGGCGGACGGCAGTCAAATCTTAGAGAAAAGGGACAATCTCAACATGCAGAATGAGAGAAGGACAGCATGACTGTAGTGCGTCTCACTCATCGTTCGTGCGTTGTTGCCTTTTTCGCTTGCCTTCGCAGCACAGTTCGAGTGACGTAATCAAGCTGACGCTTGATTCTGGCTACGATTCCAGATCGGCAGCCTTTCTACTTAGACGCCACCTTATAACTACTAGCTGAACTAAATTTGTCACGTATCTTGCTCTGTAGTATCCAGATAATGGCGGAACTCGTCTTTGGGAATGCTTTTACGGGAATACACTTTTCGTCCTTATATGAGAAGATTTTCATCTAAATAAGGGTTCATTCGAAAGAGGAAGGTTCAATGCAGGGCGGTCTGGTCACCGTTTGCGTCACGGAACTGTTTTAGTGACCTAAAAAATACTTGGAATCTGCGGATGTATTTTGTCGATTCTTCCTCTACTTTGGACACTCATATTATTAAATATCGACACAATCTCGTTGAACCATGACCAGATCGCCCTGCATTGGACCTTCCTCTTTCGAATGAGCCCTCACCCAGCCCCAAATCTTCTCATATAAGGACGAAAAGTTTATTCCCGTAAACCCCTTTTTAGGCCCATTTTTGCCGGTAATGTCACCTCGCTGCATTACCCGTGTCTACCCCCTTAAGCGCCTCGTTGGGCGGGTGGGAGGCGCGTACTAACGGGTGATGAACGGATTACGTCACCCGCTCGGAGGTAGCGGCCGAAACTGGGTCAATGGGTCAGCCGTCGGTCGGCGTCTAAAGGGGGTGCGAACGAACCGTGTTCGTGTACAAAGGGTCCGATACTGCCGATCTGAAGGGGCTTCGCGCGCGATTCCTTTTTAGTCGCCTTTTACGACAAACCAAGGAGGCTGGAGACGTATTCTGTAACCCCCCGCTTCCAGGGGAGGATGGGATGTAGTCTTCCACAGTAAATGTGTTAGAGCTAGAAGTTTCCAAGATTTAAGATTAGTGACAAATTAAGCTTTATGATTTGGGGTTGTGAAATTCTGTTGATGTTAGACTTGAGACCCGGGAGGAGTTCTGGATTTGGATTTTAAATTGAATTTAAATTGAGGGTAGAGTTGATCGCGGGAATCGTAGTCTAAAAGTAATTAAATATAATTTGTGCGGATGCGATGTAGATGAATAAATGCTCGTTATCTTAAAATTAAAGTTATGGGGAGGCTAAAATGGGTGATCAAGGAGAAGAATTGTACTTGAAATTAAGGGGGTTCTGAGAATCTTGAATTAAGATAACATAACACATAGAAACTGAAAGTTTAAAAGTAAAAGCAGATGTGTACAGTAAGAATGGGTGTGGGTCCTGAGCAGAATGTAAAAGGTGAACATAGTGGAGAAATAAAAACATAAATAAAGAAATAAATGGAGGAATAGGGAAAAAGGACGGTAGAGAACAACGAAAAACAGCCAGAAACAGCTGTAAGCGGAAAGTTTGTAAAGCGGCATACGGTACATTTGGAGTTAAGCTGTACCAGGTGTCGGATAGGGTAGGCGATAAAGTGATAGGTGATGGATAATAAACGGGCAATGAGGAGCAAGGCGCCAAAGGAGGCGACGTAGTGTAAAAGCGGTGCGAGTTCGCAAGGAATAATAGAGTAATAGAGTGAAAGTACAGTGAAGCAGTAAAGCAGAGTAAGGCAGTAGCATAAACTAGGAGGCCTGCTCGAGCGACCAGAAGGAGACAAAGGAGAATGGAAACAATAAGGAAAATAGAGAAGTCGGAGTTTTATTGTTCACGTGAAGCGTAGCTGACAAAAAATAAATATGCAGGGGCACGCTGACGGGCGCGAGAGTTATGTCGGGAAAGTACCCGTGCCTGACTATCAAGGTGTAGTGGGTGTGTAGGAGATGCCGCATGGAGGGAGCTACATATTCGCGTACAGCAGGAGGGTCCAAAAAAACAGAGTAGATAGGATCATTGTGCGTCGAGAGTCGGCCAGCAAGAGGAAGAATCGGGCCGATCGATCTCGCTCCACTGCCCAGCAGATACAGCAAGAGGGAAAGATCAAGCACGGGATGCCGCAAAGAACGAGCGCCGGGGGGGAGATCGGAGAAGAAGCTGCGAGTCGGGATCCGGAGGAGAGCCGAGACGCGAGCATAATGCGTCCGAGATTCGAGGGCGCTAATTGGAGATCGTACGCCGCAGAAAATGCGATTTAAATTAAATTTGATTAAATTGATTAAGATGAAATTTGAAAAATGTAATAGAGTTCAAAGTTCAACAAAATCTAAAATTGGCAGGGAACTAGAATTGGTGATCCGTAGTTGAAGATCGCGATAATATTATAATTGAGAGTTGATACGGGTCAAACCTTGAATTTTAAACTTATCATTTAATACGGAGGTAATTAGATACAATTTCCGCGAGAGAAAGTTGGTGCGGATAGCTTCCAAAATTTGTTTCCAGAGAGAAAAATAGGTGTTCGGAAAAAAGAGCATATCTTAGAATTGTGTTAACAAGATTGGAAGTTAAGATTAGACGTGAGAGCTAGAAG